>NC_135081.1:12615000-12645000 GCF_051107435.1 Chaetodon auriga
AGTTTAAAGCACTCAAGTGTGTGTGTGTGTGTGTGTGTGTGTGTGTGTGTGTTTTTGAGATGTTCCCTGAGCCTGTGATGACTAAACCAGGCTGTTTGCTGCACATGTCCTTATTCTGGCTGCGTGGTTTAATAAGGGTTTCAAATCAAAGGCCGAGCATCAAAACACACAGAGAAACCCTCACCGCTTCATTTACTTTAGTTGCTGAATCATCAGCTTGAGGGAGAGAAGAGAGAGGAGGGGTGAAATGTTGAGTCCCACCAGTGTGGCAGGTTATCGCGGCAAACCTGTCTCAAAACTGCTCTCTCTTCCCGCCTCTCGTGCCCCCTCTTCTTTCCCTCTCTTTTTTCCCTCGCTTTTCTTATCTCTTCTTCAGTTTTTTTTTTTTTTTTTACAATGCCTGAAGGGAGCTGCCGCCCATCCCACCTCCTATTCGAGTGAAACATTAGCTCTGGCTGATACCTTAAACCTTTAAGCGTGCGAGTGCGTGTGTGTAAACTAATGAAGGTATGTCCTCAACAACAAACAGAAAGAGAGACTCCACACTGCACACACACGGCGTAGTCACGCTACTGATGCATGTGTCCTGCCGTAACCCAGGGAGGCTTGATATAACCCTGTCACTCCTCGTGACTAATGGGGATGACTAAGCGCACAAAAACAACTGTCTTGGAGCCATTTCTTTGGAGAGATCAGACTCAGGAGAGATTGAGACATGTACACAGACCGAAAGTCTATCAGCAGCACGTTGTATCAACAGTCACAGCGTCTCTCTGACAACCCTTTGGACGTTGCAACACGCTACCAACACTTAACGGTGGCCTTTACAAGGAGCTGAAGCCTGTCTTCTGTATTAGAGGTTGGAAAAAAGGGTCATTCAATTACTTGACTTGTTTGTTACTTTACCAAGTCTCTGAATAAAATATTTTTTTAAACTCAATCCAAGTTATAGTAAAGTTACAATTATTTAGCACATGACCGTTAGCTCCTAATGACAGTTTTACTTCAGTAGCTATCAACCAAAAACTCACTCTGATAGGCTGTTCATATGAAACTATGCTGTTCATTGTATGTAAATTCCATAGCTGCCATCTCTAAAAGAGACATATGGCTATCTCCCGCCTTAAAACACAGGACTAAAAAAAGCGTGACAGCCAAATTTATTTGGACATCATTACTTAACTCTTTCCATGTGGGAATGCAGAGCACAAAAGTAATTTTAGTTGCACCCGTTTGATGGAAACATGCTATCTTGAAAGAGTTTTTGCTGCACAAGTCAGGTCCTATTTAAACAAAAGGAACATTGTTTTGGGCTTCTATCTCACCAAATGTAACATCATCATATCATCTGATCTCATAAACAGGATTAAGAATGACATTTTGCATGTTGGGGGTGACATCTAATAGAAAACAACAGGGGAAAGAGCCAGATTTGAACCCACTCTTTTGTGAATATAAGGTATGAATATCAGTGCTATGAATCACCAGGGTGCTTTGACCAGCTGCACATTTAAAAATGTGTGAAGTGATAAAATGTTCTATTTACTTTATAGATAAGAGCCAGTGCTTTTAAAGCTAGACTAATAATGTGCTGAACAATCCGGAGACCACCCAGAGACACGCATGTGTCTGTTGCTGCGTACAGATCATTTTAGAATAAAATACCTTCTGGGCAAGAGAAGAGACAATATTCACATAATAGCTCGTTCTCTGACGTCTTTTGCTAACAATCAGGACAATATAAAACGAAACCTGTCAAGTAATTGTAGACCTTTAAGTGAAATCAGGTGCAGCTATCAGGCTGTTTGCATGCAAGACAAGGGTGAACAGGTTGATATTTAAGAGAGAGGGCAGAAAAGACAGAACTCTGTATTGCTTTGGTGCCTTAGAGGAGAGTGGAGGTAAAGATCAGAGTGATTTCATTCATAGTGAGGAGAACACAACCCGTGAAAGCACATACAAATACTCTTCATGTCTTATGCCTTTAACCACTGAAGCAATGGAAGAAAACAGGGCAGAGTGGTAACCAAATGCTCAAATGGAGATGGAATGGGGGAGTGCTGGGCTCCCACAGGTCTTGTTGCAGGTCAAAGGTCATTGTACCAGTCAGCTACCGGGATCGCACAGATTAATCACCTGTTGACCGATGCAAATCCTCATTCTTTTGGGAGCACACCTGTAAAAACTCCACATCTGAACACACCTTCAACGTTATGTCAACCTCAATAAAGTGAATAATGAAGCGTTAACTTTCCACTCTTGTTTTGGCCTCACTGTTTTTTTCCATCTTGCATGTGAGTGAGTGTGTCATGTTGGGGGAAGGACCTCTGTGGCCTGAGACTGAAAGGCTTTTCAGAGGTCAGGAGGGCATAAGCTGCAGGGAAACCAACCTACCAGCCTGAGGGGAACCTTAGAGGGTCTGAGGGCAGCTCACCGCCCAGCCCTCCCCTATCATCTATCCCTCTCTGGTAGCATGATTACACATGCTTGCACCCCCACCCCCCCATCTCTGCTCAACCTAACTAACCCTAAAGTTCAATATTAATACCGCCAGATTCTGCTCTTCTGAACACATACACAACCAATCCCCCACAGACACAACTGTTATTTTCCAGCCGTTTCATCTTTGGCCCCTGCGAATCAGAGGCACTTAATCCTTTGGAGTAGTTGTGGGAAAATCAGCCCAGATATTATGGCAAACTATCAAACAACTGTGGAAAATCCTCTGACCACGTTCACTCACTCTGTAACAGTCTTATTCCACCATAACAGGATTTTCTCCATACATCATTACATAAAGACTGTACTTCATTATGTGATTTTAATTGATAGAAGCAGAGAGAAAAGGGTGTAAAAAATATGGTCTGTGTTGGCAGACGAGGACAAATTAACCATTTTAATGAAATAATTATTCTACTGATTGTTCGAATTATGCACGGCAGAAAACAATTTGGTTATAACAACTTGGAAAAACCAGTTATGTCATTCAAAGGAGAGTATGTTTAATGCAATATTTTCTCTGAGGATATGGATGAATTTGGTGGAAAAGCTCTGTGTTCCCAAAACTTGCAGTGGGAATTGAGCTAAATATTAAAGCAGAGAACAATGGAATTATGCATAGTGTTAGAATAATGCCATAAAACTGGCACAGAAGAAGAAAAAAACCTGCAATGAAAGAATGAACAGAAGGTAGCAGAGTGTAAAAACTACACTTGGTGTGCCTGGAGGGTCAATAATGTTCCAATGAGCTGAACTTAATTCATCATCCCAACAGCATTTTGAGTTTCAGTGGTGTTTTCATTGTTCTACAGCACAACCGCAGTATCAACAGTCTGTCCTTCACAATGGCCGCAATCTTAAACAATTGATTTTCCTCCACCAGCTCATCTACACATGTTTCAGTAAGGGTCAGAGAAGCCCTGATTTGCCATTAAATTTGATAAGTGTGAATGAGCTTCGACTGACAGGTGATTTGGGCATTCAACCTTCAAGAGACCTTTAAACTCAATGCATGTTCAAGGGTGGGACAAATCAAACTGTTCGAGTAAGATGTCGTATGGTCATCAGGGTGAAAAATTAGCTTTTTTCCCCTCTTCTCCCCAGCGTGCAGTGTTTCTAGGGAAATTGCAAAGATACAGTTAATTTGTGCAACTTAGATTTGTTTTACTTTCCACGGCTGGAAGCTCGATCATTGTTCTACAGAGAACTATGGTGATGTGTCTTGCTGTGATCTTTTCCAGTTGTTTATAAGAAACGTTTGTCGCTTTGATTTTTGTGATGGTAATATTTACTGCTCCATGGTTTTTAGTTTGCGACTGAAAATACAACATTTTTTCTCATGAAGACTGCAGAGTAAAGCACCGCTAGTCATGAAGAGATCACCTACTGAGGAGCAGCAGGGGCTCCAGTCTCTGTGTGCTAAAACAAGAGCTTTCAAGCCGCTTGCAGTACACATTACAGCAAACATCAGCAGAAAACAAAATGAAGAAAATGCAGCAATCATCACCCTTCATTCAATAATGACAAGTCATTTTTTCTCAAGTTCATAACAGAGTTCAAGATCCTCAGCCGTGCAGGACATCATCGAGGGACTTCTGATGTGTGCCGGCATGTTTGTGTGTGTGCTGGTTTTCTCTGATAAGGAGGGCCAGAGGTGTTTGACCCCTCGTGAACTCTGCAGTGTTGGTGGCATTAAGCTGTTCGTAGAGAAAAATGCATTTGTCTTCTGCTGTGTGTGTCAGTCAGATAAGCTCTGACCTCACATGTACCTGCACAAGGCTGTCACACTCTTTATGGGAGAACTTTATGTGGCTCAACAATGGACTAACTGTGAGAATCTACATTAAAAGTCACCTGTGAGACTGACACACACACACACACAAACACACACACGTACACGCTTGGTCTTTCTCCTTGAGTTGTTCTGGTTTGCATGAGTGCACAAGTGAGAAAAGTAAAGTGAATCAGTGTGAACACTTAATGACTCTCTTACATAAACCCAGAGAGCTTGGTGTGGGGCCATTTTTTCTATGCTACATGCTTGAAAGAGAACAAAAAAACAGTTAGAAACAGGCCAACGCAGCCTGTGGCTAAACATGAATGAGGTTAAAGGAAGACTATCTCTGTCAAAGAGGGGCTAGCATTATTCAATGAAGGAAATTGTTGTCAATACCATATTCATCCATGCAAGTTTCCAAGTCCACTGAAAAAGGTGAGTACCTTGTTCAAAAGTAATAAAAGACGAATTGCATTTGCATTTAAAGGCTACTTTAGATGCAAGGCTACTTAAAATGTAATGATTTACATTATGGGGACTTGCGTTTTGTCCTCATAAGGAAGGCCAGTCCACACAATGTGACTGTGTAAACAATGTGGCCACACATACACACATACACACACATCTTTCTCTATCATCTGAGAAGATTTATACAGACCTGTATCTCTGGACTGTGTGCTTTAAAAAGGCTTCCTTCAACAACAAAAAAAACCAGACTGTGTATGTTTTACACATACACACCCTCACGCGCTCTTACTTTTTCTGTCACACACACAGAAAACGCTCTCTCACACACGCACACACACACGCACACACACAGAGTGGGTGTTTTTTTTGGCTTGTCCGAAGCCCTGGCCTCTCTCCCAGACCCTGAACTGCACCCCAGCTTTTACTGCTGCAGCCAAATGGGTCAGACAACTGAATGCATACTGAGTATTGATTTCACACAACCGACATCACCCGTGTGTGTTTAAGTAACAGTAGCCAGAAATTGAGTAACCACACACACAGACACAAACACACACACACATATACAAAGACTCACACAAAAGGGTAGCCAGACAGTTTATGTAAACAAGATCTTATGACGTGATACCCTGCGTGTGGCATGCATGTGTGCGCGTGCGTGCGTGTGTGACATCTTTTCGTGTCTCCCATGACCATTTGCCACAGTGTGTTAAGATCTCGGTCGGATCAGCACCACTGTTTGACTTTCTACTGAACTCTAAAAAAAACAACTGGAGACGAGGATGAAGACCTCAGACTGCAGGTTAAACAATTGCCTAAAAAGCAAGGCAGTGTGCACACGCACACACACAGTCACACCGAGATAAGTATCTGAGTCAGTGTTAAAGCAAACACAGCGGTATCACTCCTCAACTCAAGACCCCTTCAGAGGGAACTTAAAAGGGGAGATTTAAAGGAATGACGAAGCCTTCCACTCTTGAGGAAGAAATGGCCGCACACAGCGCCCAATCAGAAGCTTTCAATGCTCAGCGACATACTTGAGTGCTGAGAGGAAGACAGACAGGTAAGAATCCAGTTTCAAGTTCTGGACCTTCTTGCACACTTGGACACAGAAACAACAAAGACCCGAAAATGAAAAACAGATTAGCAAAAAGATGACAGATGGAGAGAGAAAAACAAGTGCTGGGACACTAACGACAGACGTCACGGTGAAACAACAAACCATTGTCAGAAAAACAGAGTAGAAAACTCTTAATCATGTTATATGTAACATGTTAGTAATGCATCTACCACAAACAAACTGGACCACAGCTCAAAGCTTGTCCCTCTTTTCTGTGCACTGTGTGCCATTAGGTTCAATTTTGTCTGACTTTTGCTGCATTCTTTTCCAGCACAAAACAGGAAAGGGAGTATTTTTTATCAGGATAGATGGTGGAACCAAAGGTAAGACAACACAAAATGGACAATAAAAAAAAAAAGAACCACCATGAACAGGAAACCATGATGAGACAGAGTCAAGGCCAGTGTAGCTAGTTGCACAGCAGTTAAGTGGGCAGGGTCATTATTCTGATGTTGTACAATTACATAAGTGGCACTTTCAAGCCAACAACCAAATGAGAGGTTAACAGAAAATGTAGACTAATAAATGACAAGAGAAAAAGCATTAAGGCAAAAGACAGAACAGAGCCCCAGATTTCATACTAATGGCTTGTGGGATCAGGTTGGTTGGGTTTCCACACAGTGCCAGAGGCAAAGGCTAAGGGGAGAGCGCGATGAACGGATGGCCGAAGAGAGTGAAGGGAATGGTGACTTCAAAGAGTGAAAAGTCTTTTTGTGCTGAGGGCTCCAGTGAACTCCGTACACATCGTATAGTTAAGTCCACAAAGCTTCAAATGTAGCTGTACCTGAGCAGTGCCCTAAATAAAAGTCTTGTTCAGCCAGATTTACATTTTATACTTAAGCCTATGGCTTGACTGGTGACCTACATGAAGCAGTTACATGAAATCTATTGATTGCTGCAGCACATGAGTCTTATCCGCTTAGAGCAAACTCATGTTAACAAAAATGACTTTAATCTGCAACATCAAAAGACATGTATGCGGACATATAGATATTAATATCTAACATTTCTACGTGGGAGCTAACCGTCGTGTGCTGAATGAGGTACACTTTCATGATTATCTGGATATTGATTGGAGTGAATTTATGTCCATCCTGTGATTCGACTTTGATCCTAAAGCGAGGACTTCCTCTGTCTCCCTCGCTGTTTCCAGTGTTTCCCAGGCATTGATTTATTTGTGGTGGTCTGCCACAACATCAACACTGACTGCCACATATTGATTTTCTTTTTTATTATTATTATTGTTTTAAATGGGTAAAATCTTATTTCATTGTAGAGCTTTGTGAAGCACATTGATTCACTCAGCCCCCCCCTTACCCACTCTCTATATCCCACAAACACATTGACAACAGACCCATCTGTGAATGGCTCCTCCTCTCCGAGCACACTCTGACTCGAAACACGATCATGCGTGGGAGGAAGGATTGTTGTTGGCCTTTCCCCGCAGAGAAGACAGCTCGCCAAATTCTTAAACAGATTCAATTCCGAGTTCACGAATGGTTGCTATCATTTCACACCTCTGCACAAATTTGCCCGAAACTGATGCATTCAAGTTAACTCTGAGAAGTGAGTCGATCTATGTTCTTAGCACAGTCTGTCAATCTCAGAGATGCAACACTTCAAACAAGTTATTACCAAGCTGGTGGGATAGCAGGACAGCTACACGTCAACATTAGAGTGCAGCTGGGTTGTACAGATAGCCGCTAGTCCGATATTACCTGGAGGACATTATATATGGTGTTATTTAATTATCAATTTTAGAAAACATGAGTGGGCCCGTTACCATGCACACATGCATGCGCCCCCTGACATATATCATCAAATGAAGCAGAAATACCTTCTACTGCACGAAAACATGCATTTAGTTCCAGCACAAAGGCATGCTTAAAAATAAGAGGTTATCATCTGGCAACAGCAATAACATGCTTAAACATACCACATACATAAACATCTTTCCTCTAAATCACATTATAATACCAAGAGATTTAAGGCAGAAATGTGACCCAAACTCATTTTAATATGAATCCCATCATAGCGTATTATCATAGCATCAATTCTGTATCTATTCACCACTGCTGACATGCATTGCCATAATTAATCGTGCTCAAATTCCATGACAGATTATCTTTAATACGGCGAAAGATTAAGTTTGCATCATTTCTTAGATTTTGTGCTACGTCAGAGGTCACGTCCATGCATTATGTACATGTTTCAGAATTGTGCTTTTTTTTTATGAGGGGGAGAGCTTTGTTTAATCCATATCGGGAATGCTCATGTTTAGCTTTAAAATCCACCAGCGTGTGTGTGTCAGTGCGTACATTTTGAAAGGATGTACAATGGCATGCCTCGCAGCGGAAAATTTAAACGTTTGATGCCCACAAAGCAGGAGAAGGCTATAGGAAGACAGCAAAGTGTTTTCCTCAGTTTGTCATGTCATTAAGAAATGGTAGGTAACAGGAACAGGAAGCAAAGGACAGCTTTCAAAGAGAACGGTTTGTAGGTTTGCTAGAAAGGGAAATCAAAACCTCAGACAGACAGAATGGACTGTCTCAAGAGGCACAAGCTGAAGGTGTTGCCCTGGCGCTCACTGTCCCCCCACCTAAAATCTATGGATAGACCTGAGAACAGCAGCGTATGAAAAAATGTCCAAGAATCTTACAGAACTATAAGCTTTGTTCAAGAAGAATAGTTGAAAATCCCCCAAACAAGAGCTAAAAGACTCAACTGTGATACAGTTACAGTGTGTGATACTCGTCATAGGTGGTGTAACTGAGGCAGGATGCACAAACTTTTGCAATGGGCCCTTTTCCTTTTTTGGTATTTTAAAACTGAAAAAGATGAAAAAAAAAAAAAAAAATTAAAAGTACTCGTGTTTAAAACATTAAAAGAAATGGATCATCTTCAATTTCCTGACTTTTCAAAAGCAGGTCATCTTTTCCTTGTTCAGCTATTCTCACAAACAGACCAAGAGTACCCAAACCTTTGCATGCCACTGTACCTTGAACATGAAGTGTGTCATGAATCAAGGCTCAAACACTGAAACAGACTTATGGTTCTCCTAGAATATGTCAATTAATCCCATGTTTGAAATGTTTAACCTTGTAAAGTAATGTCCCAATGAATGAGAACTGACAGAAAGAGTGAAGGACTGCAGCTGAAGTCACAGATTTAGAAAAGAATTTGTCACTGCAGACATTCAAAAACTTGCATTTTGTGCAAAAAGAGAAGCTTCTTCTCAGAGTTTGTAAAAAGCTTCAATTGCGATATGTGATATCTACCAGACAGCATCAATACTCTTACCTTATAATACAGCATCTGTGCAGACATTTACATTTATCAGATGCAATACATCTGTCTGCTCTGCTCCACCGTAGAAGCACAAATATCATGGAAAAATGACCAAATCAGCAAAATCTGAGCAAGTCAACAACATCAGGCAGACAAAATGCACCCGCTTCTGAAACATGGGGTTGAAGCCGCGTGTGGGACGAAACAAAACCCCATCAGACTCCATTTTGCAGCATCATGAGTTCATTAGGATGTCACATCCTGTCTCACCTCTCTTTGAGGAAGTCCACCACTCTTTTGAAGTCATCGACGCAATACTCTCTCTTCATGTCCATCAGGACGCTGTCTGAGGCCGACTGCACGGGAACATGAAGGAAGGCATAGACACGAGGATGATTCAGTATCTTTGCCATCTCCTAATGAGACAGAGAGAGAGAGAAAAAAAGGGAGATGGAGAGTCAGGAAAAACAGAAGGGTCAGACTTTTCATATGTATGGAGAGGAAAGGAAATCACTAAAATGTGGGAGTTGGTCGGCATGTTACATAAGTCAATCTGAGGATGTAACATGTTCAAACCTTCCAGCATCATGTCTGATGAAGACATACACAACGCTGATGGTTTGGCCAAAATGTAAACTTTCTATTTGCCCAGAAATTTTAGTGAATGCAAACATAAAAGAAAGCAACAAAATCTCCCAGACTGCTCCGCTGAATGACAGCTGCTAGCTTTGAATATGACGGTTCCATTAACATTCCTACCTCCTCCTGCACCCTTTTCACTCCAGACCTTCTACAATACACTGCCAATTTCTCTTATTTTCTATTTCTCCCTTTTATATTGGCAAAATAAAAGAAAAGCAGCTCAGAGAATTCATCGTGTACCCACTAGATCTAAAGTCGAAGAGTCAAGGCTGCGCCAGTAGGCGTTCTTTATGTCTGAAAAGTCAAGAGCTTTTACTGAAACATCCAGGTGCACATCTCAGATCGAAATGGTGAGAGGGAAAAAGCAAAATACATTGAGTGTATAATTAAATCAGTAAGGATTTTTGGCTACTATGTAGGCACCTTTCTGTTTTCACTAGAAGAGCTATACAAATCTCTATCATAATACCTGCAGTTTCTACAATACAGAAAGCGGGTTTGCAGTAACCAAAATGCTTATCTTTACTTATGGACACACTGACTTTGAGCAAAATGCCGCCATCAGACACTCGTCAGGCTGTGATGTTCAGTGATGTGTTTTGAGATTCAGTCAAAAAGTGAAGAAACAAACACGATGTGTTTAACATCACGAAATCAATTTAAGAAATAAGGACAAAAATATCTTCTTTTTTTTTTACTATGTCGTTACACTTTTACCAAGAGCAATCAAAAGTAACACTGTGTTTTATAATACAGCACATTCACTGGGAGAGTTTTTTTTGTTTTTGTTTTTCCTTTCACTCTTACTTTCATTTCCTCAGTCACAGAACTGGAGAGATCACAGATGTCAGATTTTTCTGATGGACATAATCAGGATGCTATCATTACCATGCTAATCACCACGAGGAGAAAGAGAAAAAGAGAGGGGTGGAAGAAATGATTTAATGATTTCCTACAAGAATATGCTGATTGCAGTCCGTCTTCTCAATTAAGATCTATTGTAGAATGTTCCATCCTTCATAGACTGACACACACACACACACACAGAAAGTGTGCATGTACACACACAAAAACACAGCTCAGTCGCAGCGCACCACAGGGGGTTGACCACTAGAAGCTCCAAATTAGACAGAATTAATTTGGTTGGAAAATGGAGCTTGATTGGTGACAGAAAATCAGCTCTCTGCATGTGTGTGTATATGTCTGAGTGTGTGAGGGAGAGAGAGGAAGAGGGAGAGAGTGAAAAAAATGTAAGGGAACATGCATTGATGTGTGTTTTTAAAAGCTTTCAAAGGTAAAAGAATAGGAGATTGATTATGTGCTCGTGTTATTTCTAAGTTCTTACGAGTTACTCCTCTGATTATTATGCTCTACTTTTCTCAGTGTAGATGCTTTATAGACCGTACCTCACGATTCATGTGTGAGACTTTTACAGTCCACAACCACAGAACTGCAATACAGAGAGGAAAGAAATACTGAGCACAATACAATATCCAAAGTCAGCAGTTTAGTCAGAAAATCAACAATAAAAACTAAAAAACACTACATATTTACTCTGCTACACGAGGGGAATGTGTTCTGTGTGGTTTTAGCCATATACTTGCAGAAAACACTGGTCTTTTTCTCCATATGTGCCTCTTCAAAAAATGTGTTATAAGCCCTTAAGCGAGCTAACTGTTAGCACACATAAGGGCTGCTAATGGTTTGGACTGAAGCAAGGACCCACAATAAAACCTGTTGGTGTGAGTGGTTCAATACAGATGATCTGACCCGGTCATGACCTCAGTTTAACACAGTTCTAACCTTGCTTGGCTGTCGCATGGTAGTCAATATGAATGTATGGGCTTGTGGCATCAATACATCGGTCCTTTTCTTATGCACTTTACACTTCAAAATTTCAATTAAAAATGAAAAGCAAAAACGAGCGAGTGTGTTTGCAACAGAGAAATGAAAGGTTCTTCTTAAACAACACAAATAAATACTTGGAACTGCTCTTATGTCAGTCACTACATAAATACAACACTATACATGTATCTTGTCTTTTCACAACCGAGCTTGACGCTGTCATCTGATGACCTCACGGCTTGTTTTCCTCTTAGGAATAACGTCTTATAATAAACATACTGGCAGATGACCATAGCGAGCAAGTAGTGTTATGTCAACATAAGGAGATATAATAAAGCACTTCTAAATATTCCCACCACAGGCATGAAGAAAAAAAAAATCACCATCATCACTGTTACTGTTAATACTACTGACAAATCAGCAGATACTGAATGACAGTAAAGTACACTCTAGCAGGGCCTCTCGAGGTCTACATAGGTACAGAGCAGGGGGCAAAACCCCCAAGTGTGGAAGTGAAAAAAAGACAACTTCATACATTTTTATTGGCTTCTGGGGACAACTACAGAAAACCTTTTAAACTGTCTCCATGAAAATATTTTCAAAGGTTTTGTAGACTGTCTGACTGTCCAATTAAAACTCAGAACAAAAAACACAAAACTAATTTGCTTTTCCTGCAAACAAACAGTCTCGCTGGTGAAAGGGAAAGCTTTCTGTCATATGGTGGACGTCCTGCCTGTAAGCTGTTTCAGCACAGGAAAAGCTCTTTTCTTTAAAATCAGTCCATCGCATTACTTTGTAAGTGCAAGCATGTCCTCATCAGAGCCCGTCTGCAACAAAAGTAAAGCTCCAGCACAGGTCACATGCCGCACACTTTATGCTATGAACGCCCTCGTCTGTCTTCATGATCCCGTCCTTTTCTTTAGCTTTGTTCCATTTAACACCTGACATGCGCACGTCCTGAGCCGCTGAACTTATGATTGATTTCCAAGTCTTTAACAAACTGTCATCAAACCTTTCATTAAACGGTGAGTCTGTGATTGATTAAAGTTTGCTTAAATAGTTATATAGACTATTAAAATTGGATAGCCTATTGCCTGCCAGGGGGCGTTTTGTTTGCTTTTAGATAAGAGACATTTAGTTTTTTTTTAATCTTCAATTAATCTTTTAATCTTTTTGTCTTTACTGTCGCTGACACTTTCAAGCCCAAACTCTTTAGTTATGCTGCTACAATATCATTTCTGATTCAGCTTTTAAACAAATTTCATTTTGTATCAAAAGCACAAGGATACACGTTTGGACCATAAATAAGTTTTTGGCTGCTTTAATCACATGTTTTGCATGCTTTGCCCTGCCATGCCTTTCAGCATATACATCACATACAGTGAATAGAATTATGTGTATTATATATAAGATTGTGTGTGTATGTGTGCGCGCGCATGTGCATACATGAATGTGTGTTGCAAGGGTGAACGGGGTCTCAACAGATGGCATGGTAGCTTGAGTAGCAGGGCACTGCTGATGGCATCTGGGGATTAATCTATAAGAGGAGGATTTTTCATTCACACAAGCCATTTATCATGTGTGTGCGTCTGTTTGACAGCGTGTGTCCCATCCTCCAATGATTATACAGTACACTGATATGAATCTCTTTTGTTACTTATCCCTGTGGAGTTGAGGCCTTTTCAGTGTTTGACTGCTGCTGACAGACAGTTTAGTGAGTCTGAAGTGAAAATGATGCTGTGATGAGGAAGATATCGCTCAGCGGTGCCCGGTGGCAAAAATTAAAGTGCTGCTTTAATGCCTTCGCCCCTGGGTGGGTGCACTATCCAGCTCAAAGCGGAATTCAACAAGCTTAAAGAAACCAATCAAGAATTAGTCCAAGTGGGCTTTATTGTTTGTTTTTTTCTAAATCTTGACTGTTTAAAAGGAGTATGATATTGTTTCTCGCTCTCTGCGCCGCTTTGGCCCTCCCTCCACCGGGCCTATTTCTCTCATTCACACAAACATACACACATCCTTTCATCTTTGGTCGATCAGCTCAGAAAGACACACAAACCAGAAGGGATCTATCTTAACTGGCTTAGCTCAAAGGATCTAATATCTACCCCCTCAAATCAGATACGACAGAAAGGAACATATATGGAAAAAAAAGAGAGAGCGCAGATAAAAGGTGGTTTGCGAGCTCATTCTGAGCTTGGTGCTCTAAATTCCTTTGGAATATCCTGCATGGGGATTTTGTCTGTTGCCCTCTGCTCTGTTTCATGCCCTTCATGTTCATCAGCTTTACATCCTCCCTTTTTGTTTTTAGAGCAGAAAACATGCATTCCATCCCCTGCTTGCACTTGTTGTCAGAGGAATACTGCAGATCAAAACATGTTTCTGACCAACTGTCCCTGAAGGGGTCGCAACAACTGATGGAGGCGTCACCGCTGATTCTTTTGCATCCAGGGTCAGTGTTTGTGCTGCTAATTACAGCATGTCATTTATAAGGCAGGGATGTCACGAAAGAGGAAAAAAAGCATTGCACTTTGCTCGATCTGACATGCAGAGATCGACTTGGAAACAGAAACTCTGAAGTGCCATTCATTTTGAGTTTATCCTGTAAATCTGGCCTCAGACTCTAAAAACTTCTTCGTCATTTAGACCCCAAAAATATGTAAAAATAGGGCCCATGTTTAAAAATTCTGGAACTACTCTTAAAGCTTGTGAGCAGTAAGAACAAATACACATACTGGTTGTTGTCTTTACAGTCTGAAATCGACATTTGTGTCACTCTTCTAAGACAGAAGAAAGGCCTGAAGTTAATTTATTTATCTATTTATTCTGATTTAACGAGAAATTTGCAGAAGAGATATTACAAGTCATTTGGATGTGTTTGGCTGTATGTGTTTAGTGTCTGGACCTGTTAAATATTGCACGTATTTATCATTATTCACTATTCATTTAGAAACTCTGCTGATGCTACAAGTGTCAGCAGTCTTTAATTGTTTAAGTGTGACTGTGTATTTAGGAATAAACAACCTAACCATCCTGAACACATATTCATTGATGTAAATTTCCACAGTCATTCTTGTATTTTTCAGTTGAAATTCTGCTGTTAGTACAAACACTGAGGAAAGAACTGACAGCACTTGAGAAAGTGAGGAGTTCATTTCTTACCAAAAAAACACCTGCTGTAAATACATTCAACACTGGCAAGACAGAACGGTGTCTTTTACTTATTCTGAGGCTGTTTTGAGTGTTTGAGTTACTCCCACTGGAAAAATGGCAAAATGAAGACTTCTTTGAATCACCAACATTAGCTATCAGCATTTTGATAGAAACTACAACCTTGATGTGGAAGAGCTGCTCACAACAAGAAAAAAGTTGAAGTAATCACTGTCTGGGAAATTACATTTTACTTCCTACTTGTGATTTCTTGAGATACTGCTTTATTTAACAATGCCAAAAAAGATATACATAGTGATAATTAACAATTACAGATCCAATAAAATCAACCTAACACATCCCGCAAGAACAAACAAGAACAGCCAGACTAGCCAAAAAAATGCCACTTTTTGGCTTTTGAAATGCTGCATCTATTGTAGAACACATGTTGTTTTGCGACCAGTGCAGAAAGTGGAGGATCACTAAGTTTGAAACAATGTACAAAATGCTATCATATCTTGACAGTGTACTTTACAGCCGTATTTAACTTGAGACACTGATTGTAATAGTGCCAACTTAGCACGTAATACTAATGAAGAAATGGACTGAGTGGATGCCCTTTCCATAACTCAGCTGGCGTTAATGTCTTTGCTTATCCAGTATAACACTGCTGCAGTGTTAGCTGACCAATAAAAGTAGTGAAAATGTGGAAGTGACATCCCCTTTGCTTTAATGGTTCTCTGTCATATTATTCCCTTGATCCTGGTTGCTTTTAATTCTGACTACTTGACTGTTTAATTTATTTATAAAAAAAAACTGTCAGGCTTACTGGTAGACTGAAAAATTGAAAGAAATTTGAGCAAAAGAGTCATCTTGATTGAGTTAATCCTTCCACAGAGAGAGAGATGATGAATACTCATGATAAGGTCTACTTCACACGCGACAGAGGAGGTTGGTTTATTTTTATTTATTTACCCTTTATTTGACCAGGAAGTTCTTTGAGATTAAAATCTCTTTTTTGAGATGGTGATTGGCTTTGTATCCTTTTGATTATGTGGAATGCAAACCCTCATGTACTGAAATTTTTAGGACTGATTTTCAAAGGGGTTGAAATTTGAAAAACATCTTAGGTTAAGGTCCCAATTAACTCTCTTTTCTGGAAGTTGACTTTATAACCAGATAACTTACCAAAGTCATTATGCAGTTCTAACAGGTTTGGAAAACTCAAAGATGGATCAGAAACATACAGTCGCACATCGTTAGCATACAGTGACATTGTTCTCAAGCCCCCCTCTGGATTCCTTTGATGTTGGCAGATGCTCTCAGAACTATAGCAAGTTCCTGCGACATACTGGGAGGTAGGGGGATAAAAAGAACTCTTCAAATTGTCTTTATGTTTTAGGCTCTCAGGAATAGCCAGATTAGCAGTTTTCTGATACAGCTGGTGGGGTGGGAGTTTCCTGGCTTCTCTCCATGTTCATAAAAATTAAACAGCAATTTGGAAATCAGATACTCTGACTGTTGCATTGCCTAGATGCCGTATTCAGTTTGTAGCAATAGGCTCAGTCTTAGTGTGTATTGAGTCCAACTCCAGTATCTGATCTGATAATTGTTTAAGACGTTCGTTCCTTGCTCTTCTCTGGTGCACTCAGAATGAAATGATTTGGCCTCTTAAATATGCCTTCAGTGGTTCTTGCACAGCTGATGGAGACATTCCTGGAATTTGATTAAATAATGCTGGATGGTAATAATTTTTGAAGTTGCAGGTTTATGGCAAGCATCAATTCCTATTAGCCAAAAGAAAAATACAGTCTTACACTCACTGGTAAAATGCTCCACATAGGTATATGGCGCATACTTAATCATGTTAAAATATAGCAGTGAATAAACATTGTGTTACAGCAGCACACACACAAACATAGCTAGAATCCCCAGTGTGCCAACAAGCAGACAGAGAGGGTTCCTGTCTGGTTCAAGTGAACCTTCTGAAGCAAAGGCGTAATAAGTAGCACCAAACTGCATTCACACACACTCACATGTACACAAACCCACAGAGAACAGAGTATTAACAGGCTTCACCCAGGGGAGTCTGGAGAGAAAATGATTCTACAAGCTGTTCCCAGGATAATGAGTCAGGTCCCCAATGCGTATGCACTTGTACACAAACACACAGTCAGTGGGAACCGTGTTCAGCAGCAGATAGAGAAACTGAGCTCCCAATGGTATTAAACATTTCAAACACTTCAGGCTGCACTTGATTTTCCCTGGAGGTTAGACTGAGCCTGCAGCACCTCACACAGTGCCGATAAAATCTATGTATTGTACAGTAAAAGGGGATTTTAAGTGCATGTGTAGCATTTGAATGCCACAATGTTCTGAACTGTGTCATCTGACTTTTAAGAGCTGGAAAAAATGACGTCAACATGAGAAAAATTTTGTCATTTTCCATGTAAGTTTGTTTTCAGCAATTCAAATAGTGACATAGGCAAACCAAAAAAAAAAAAAAAAGCATGAAATATGTGGATAAATATGTTTGCTGCAGCTGTAGAGTACATGAACAAACTGCAGATAATTCACTATACTCACTGCCATTACTGCAGTCTTAATTCTTTTCACCCTTTGGAAAAAAAAAGTATTTAAAGCCACAACAAAAGGCATAATAAAGATCAGGGTTTAAATGGGCAGCTGGCATTTAAATCTCCACCTTTCAGAACTCATAATTCACCACAATAATTTAGAAAACATAATTCACTGCAGTAAGTCAGGACTCATAATTCAGAGACACATTCGAATAGCTTTACTGTGAACATTCATTTGGTGCCAGGTCCCTCACACAATGCTACATTAGGCCTCTAATGTGCGGAGGCTCCCAAAAGCTTCATTAAAATGAAAATGGTCTGAGAGGGTGTGTCTAAGTGTGTGCTCGTACAGCTGTGCTTGTGTGCACATTTGAGTGTGAAGGTGAGAGATGTGTGTGGGTATGTTTCATTGTGTGTGTATTCATGTGTGTGAATGCTCGTGTCTTGGGTATGAAAAATATCAGCCCATGCAGAGGATGGAGTTTTCACGTTGATACGGGTATTTGGTAGTTTGTCAGCATTCCCAAAGCTCAGTGCGGCTTTGGAAAAGTAAATGGCTAAATGAAAAAAATAAATAAAGCAATGAAAAGTTGAAAAGAAATATGTGAATGTAAAAAGCAATTACAGTTTCTGTCATGTCCCACAACACCAGTCCAATGTCACACCTAACAGGAGAGAACAATAAATGTGACCTGCTATTATTATCGTTATTATTCGACTTTTAATGGAAGGATTTTTAAGACATAGATGTACATTTTTGTTTCTGCATTTATGAGGTCGTATTTTTTGAGTAAAGCATTTTAAATGGACAGTGTTGAGCAAAATGTGGAGTCAAATCTCTCTTTGCATGTAACACCACAGCAGCACACAACTGTGGAGAGAGTGTCATAGTCAAACTGAAATGACCTCTGTGGATGATGTTTAATGGACAACTGCTACTTCATTCATCTCAGCCTGACTGATTGCTACGTACAAGGAGGCTACTTTCACACCTCATTTACTGAGTCTGCTAGCATGTTAGATTCAATCACATGCTGAGGCCTGCACCAGCACATTCACAGGTATCTGCGTGTACATGCACGTGCATGCACACACACACACACACACACACACACACACACACACACACACACACACACACACACACACACACCTTATATGATCAGATGACCTACTGTTGCACTTTTGAGCAGTTTACTAACAGACGGATGGACAGATGGAAAGATAGATAGAGGGATGGACAGATAAAGTGCTGAGTTTAAAAATACAGTTCAGTATAGAGCAGCAAAAGTATACATCAGGGACGGGCATTTTGTGCATTTTCCATATTTGAGTACTCACATTTAATTATTACAGAGTACTCAAGTACTCACAAAACATATCTAACATCTAATATCTTTCCTGACCTGGTGGCAACACAGCGGTGCATGCTAACACCGCTAGCGAATGATACATATACATGTACTTGAGTACTCATGCTACAGTGAAACATTAAGTCTTAAAGAAAGGAATGAGACAAACAGAAGAGGTATGGCTAGAGACATTTTTACGAGCAACTACCCCAGCAAAAAAAATATCCATTGACGGCACGATGCAATCAACTAAAATGTCAAAGACAAGTGGTCCATGAGAGGCGAATGGGCCTTTAACTGCTCCAATCAGCAAATAGTGCCATGAGGCTGTCTATATCTGTCAGAAATAACAGGCTGCACATTTTTTGAAATTGTGTGTTCTTGTGTGACAGAGGGAGACAGTGCAAAAGTGTTGATCTGAGTGAGTGTGAGTGAGGGTGATCTTTTCGGGGGAAGTGGAGAGGTAACTTGGCCTTTTCAGCTTCAATCACAGCCATTCAGTATGATGTTGTTATATAAGTACTGGTGCTCTTCAAAAGAGAGGACAGGGTTATAATTTGCCCTTAAGATGAAGCATGAATCTGCTTCGGAGTTTTGGCCTTCATCGTCATCATCGCACTGTGGTTATTGCTGCGGCTATCACCATCACGGGAGGAATTGGAGACAGGCGACAGAAGAGGTGAGGGGAAAGTGATTAGGGGGAGAACAAGAGTGTAAAGGTGGTAAATGACGATGAAATTAAAACAGTGAGAAGAAGAATGAAGACTTACAGAAAGGGGACTAGAAACTAGGATCAGAGAGATATAAAGCTAAATCAGAGGAATAAACAAGAGGACTTAAAGTGACGGAGGAGTAAGAAGGAAACTCCATGAATTTTAAAAGAACCAGTGCAAAGAGTGCCTGTTCAAACAGGCCAACTGCTTGGCCTCCAGTATTGCTGCTTGCAGCTTTCTCTATATCCTCCAATTTGAGACCCCCCACAGTTTTAGATATACACCAGCACGACCACCCCCCCCTTTAAAAACTTTGTTAACAACACAATGAAATTACAATATGCTACCAGTAGACAGTTTGAGGTGAGTCACACCTAAATTATTAATTCAAGTAGTCGTTACTATTTTCTCCACTTGTTAAATAATTGAATATAGGCCAAACACATACTGCACACATGAAAAGCAAAATGTACAATTATATTATGTATTGAAAACGTCCCAATAAGAAATTAAAAAGCTTGATTATGGACTAATATCATCAGAATGCGCAGAGATGCAGAAATAAAAGCTCTGTCCTTGAAATCGAACGCTAAGAAGGTTTATCCAGATGTAAAAGTTGTTTGAAGTTGCACACGCAGGCCGATGTTTCTCTTTTTGTTTCTCGAGAACAGCTCATCCAACTACTTCACACTCGACAACGCGCTTCCTCGGGTCTTCAGCAATGCACCTACCAAGTGTGAAGTTGATCGACAAGGACAGAGACAGACAGACAGATAGATAGGCAGGCAGGCAGGCAGCCATTTTATTCTGGCAAGTTTCTCTACTAAGTGTTGGGCTCACAATCATCAACAACATATAGAAAGTTCTTGAGTAGAACTAGAAAGAGAAAAGGGAAAGTGGGGGGGGGGGGGGGGACTGGCAGAGGAGAGGAGAAAACAGGGGCGAGGATAAAGGGTAAATGGGGGACAGGAGCAACAAAAGACAATGATAAGCTAAAGAAGAGCACTCTTATCTTTCCTTATGTAGGTTAATTGACTGAGGAATTAAAGCAAAAAGATATAATTCAATTCAATGCATGGATGTTAACAATGAAGGGGCCGGTAGCATATGAAATGATTCTTAAGACTCACACACACACACACACACACACACACACACACACACACACCCACAGAGTGAGAGACCAAGCTAGTGTGTCGTCCTAGTATATTTCTAATTATCAGTTAATTGTTATTCCCTATCATTAGGAGGGTGGTTTTTTAATTGTAATGTAGCCAAGCAGAAAGCCTACCTATACATGTGGGGGACAATTAGCCACCTCCATTAACCCCTGGTTAATTACAACCTCCATTGCTGCTTCCCACAGCACTTTCCCACTCCTTCTTACCCCTCATCTTTATCCCCGGGCCTTCATCCCCATTGTTTTCATTGCTGTCCTCATTTCATTCATCTATGATTTCCAATCTTACTTGATTGTTTGATTCAAAGGTATATCTGTGTGTGTGTGTGTGTGTGTGTGTGTGTGTGTGTGTGTGTGTGTGTGTGTGTGTGTGTGTTTTTTTTTACTAAAAAGCTTTGTTTCATTTTAGTTTTCTTGGTAATCATCACCCTGTTTCAACACATTATGTGCTTCCTTTCAGAATTATCAATTCTTTCTTTGACTCTTTCTGAACAATTTTCCTCAGGTGTATGACGCATAAAACCACATAAATAAATGGCTTAAAATTAGTGACACTAAATAAGAGCAGAAAAAGACTTGTCCTCACTAGTTTAACCCAATATCCTGTCACCTGCTGCAAAAGCAGGGGACAAAATTAAGCTGGGCTTTTCAGCCAAGCCAAGAGTTTATATGTGCCTTTTCACAGAGCAGACACACAATAAATGTTCAATCCACCCTTTTAGTCATGTGAGAGGTTAAGGTCTCGCTGTCACCGCCACCAAAAACTGCACTCTGCAGTGTAGCTCCCTGCACTCCACTGCTGAAGCTTTAAATTATACTGAATTATAGTATACAACAGTGACGTGTGGTCAGGGGAGGCCAGTGAGACAGTGCCTCACCTGTTAACATATGGTTTTAAAAAAAACTTGCTGTGCTTTATAAATTCATTAAGAGGAGGAAATTCGGACTTAAGCTCATGACTGTTCCATAAATTTGTTTTCTGTATGATTTCAACATTTCTATGACCAAAACTGCTACATTTACGCATTTCCTGTTCAAATACGTGGGAGAAGGTCGAGGTGAGGCAGCGATGAGCTGTGCCTCACTTCTGACGGCGCTGTGCCACACACACTGACTGACGCAGGCAGTTGGTGCACACTCTCTTGCATGCCCACATTTGCAATTTCTCTTTCTCTCTTTCTATCAGTTGTTAATATATCTGTTTAACAATGGGCACACATACAAAAAATGTGTATGCAGCTTCAAAGTCTGATTATGACTCAAGTACGTAGAAGTGATTTAATGCAGAGACGATGCAAAATCAGACCTACAAACTCCAGTGGGATGAAAAACAAAGCTGAAGGAGTTCAAATGGAACTACAGATTGTTTTCACTGTACACAAAACCCCCATTCCTGTTAGCATATGATGGTCATAGGAAGCTGAACAGTAACCAGCTATGAACATTAAGGTTAACAGCATGGCTATGGCTATGTACTGACACTCACAGGAACAAAAACCAGAGTCTCTCATAGTAGAGCTGCTAGCAGAGCTACGACACAGGCGCACACACAATGACTTCGTCAAAGGGCTGTCAAAGCTCCACCAGACTCTTTCCAGTGGAGAGACAGAGTCTGACGGTAGCTGCTGCTTTTGAGGCTGTAAGTACCCTATAAACTCACTTTGGAGGAGGTTAGTTTAATGAAACTCAGTGAAGCACAGCAACGTGTCAAGGTACAGCAAAATATATATGTCATGGTATACCTTCTTGTTGATGTGCTAAAAGACTTCGAAGAAAATCAGGTAATTTCAGAGGTTACACAAAGATATACCAATAGGTGTGCCTGTATATGAAACACTAATTCTCCATTTCAGACACACACAAACATAAACCTACACTCCTAATAAATACACCGACTTCACAGGATTCATAGTGGCAAACTGTGTAACCACAAGCAGAAAACCTTAGTTGTATCCCGTTGTCTGGATTTTATTGGTTCTGACAACAATGGAACAGTGACAGACTCAGAACGGGAACCATGCTTTATGTTTCTTAGGCCTCCTATTTTATTTATTCAAATAATTTGGATTAAGTCACCAAACTCTCAAAGTTGATTTGTTGTCTGAAAAGGTTGAATATGCCTATTGTCCATTGATGGTGGAAAAGTGGTGATAACACGTTAGAAATATGTTATTTAAATGATAGAAAATGCATGTCTGACAGACAGAGACAGACATGCAGAAACAGAGAGAGAGAGAGAGAGAGAGAGAGAGGATAACAATGTCCATTGTTCCATTAGGGAAGACAATAATGACTGATAAAATGAGGTTACTAAAGAGGACACAATGGTCCTTAATTGACTCATTAGGGAGAGAAGAGAATGAACTGCACTAATGAATGGAGTAATGCAGCTAAAGTGCTTGGTAAGCAAAACAGAAAGACATTTACTTTATTAAATCTAGGCAAAGCAATTTTATTTGTTCACAGAGAGGGATAGCACAAGAGACAATAGGGACAAAACCGAAGAGCGAAAAGGAAAACCTCTGGAATGCCGAAGTATGTTAGTGTTATGTATCACTGATGTATTATCTTTGATGATAGTTGTAGGTGAAATACGTTGGCGAGTGCTGTGCATACCTCTAGGTGCTCCAGGATATATGGTGGGTTGGTCATACCCAGCCTCAGCATGGCCCCTTCAGGAATTTCCTCCACCAGTCTCCACAGCAACGTGGGCAGGTCTGTCCCTATGTCTCTACCATAAGCTCCTGTGTCCTCGCTGGTCAACCAGATCTCACACACGCCCTCTGGAAAGAAATAATACACACAAAAACAAGGATTAAACATGCTGGATAACTATTTACTTCTGTTTTGCAAATTATTTCAAACTGCCTTTGAATATCTGTTCAATGTCCAGCTCTGTCATGAACTTTAAATCGGGGCTTCCACACAGACACATATGCATAACTGATACATACACTACAATACCCAAGAGCCGATTTTTTAACCATGACTATAGCTATTATTACACTTTTACTGCACTATTACACATGTGTACTCCATTACTCCATTACCATGACACGGTTGAACATTTCAACGAAAGCGTGTCGTCTGCTTTAAATACTGATGCTCCACTAAAGGCTAACAAATGGTTGACAGACATAATATCTCCATGGTCAAACGACAGCAGCGTTAATTAGATTGCGAGAATCTGTCGGGCAGCTGAAGGAAAATGGAGGGAAAAAAGAAGCCATGACTGTCTATAACAAAGCAATACGTCCGGCAAGAATGCAGTCACCAACTATAGGGTGATGTGCAACCTTCTGCTCATCAGTACGATACTGGAAAAGACTGTTTCAGTGCAAATTAGCTCCTCTCTTATGAGAAAATAATATGCTGAGGTGATTTCAGTCAGGCTTTAGAACACACCACAGCACCGAAACTGCTCTTATTAAAACATTGTTTGATACGACGTTGGCGTTATGATCATTCTGTCTTTTCTCTGTGAAGCACTTGATGTACGTGATTTCATTGCTGTAAAGCACATTGAGCTGTATTTCTTGTGTGAAAAGTGCTATCCAAATAAAATGCACGATTCTGTTATTACTATTACTGCTGTCAGTGAATGAAAAGCCAACAGAGCGAAACCTGGGGGAGCATTTTGATTCAGACCTGTGTTTTGATGGTCAAATTAATAAGCCAGCTTTCTATTGCTGTATGAATTTTTCTTCAGTTTAGGGGTTGTGATTCTTGCCACACTGGTCAGCCCAAGCACCAAAGCTCCCCCACCTTCACAGCAGCTTCTTAAATATTATTATTCATCTCTTGATGTCATTGCCTAAATGCTCCAAGGCTTTGGCGGAACCCAGCTCATGACAGTCACTGACAAGTATTAAAAATACCCGTCTTATAAACATGCTTTCCAGGAATGTGAAGGTCACATACAGCAAGAGGAGACGATCTACCGGCTTCATGCTAAATTAGAGCAATGCTCACTGCTAGGGCTTAATGATCGAACTGTCATTTGGCTGTAGGTCTGGAAATGGTTGAGTGTCTGCTTAAGACATGTGTTAAGACATATCCTATCACGCAGGCACACAAAAATACGTTTGCAATTGTAGGGGCACGAACACACAGACACGCAAACACACAGAAAACCACACAACCATCATTATCATTAGCTGTGCAGAGACAGACAGAAAGATGCATGTGGTCATTCAGAGAGCAAAGATGGTGTTTGGCTAATTGGACCCTGTGTGTGTGTGTGTGTGTGTGTGTGTGTGTGTGTGTGTGTGTGTGTGTGTGTGTGTGTGTAAAAGAGAGAACGAGCAAAAAAAAAAAAACCTATGTGTTTAAAGGCGTGCACAGGCCAGACAGATTAAAGATGATGACAGTTTAATTGTCCAGAGTGAAAGAGTTTCCAAAGCTCATCATCATTGACATTAAGATCCACTAATGATTTCTGGAGCCACCCTCGTCTAAAAACGCACATCAAAAGCATCCATCAATCACACGTGATCAGATTTAAAGGCTAACACACACACACACACACACACACACACACACACAACGCGAGAAATCATTCAGGATGTGACTTTCATATGCTTCAGTGTGCAATTAATCAAAAGCATATTTCAGCTCGGTCCAACACTCAGTAAAAGCCTGAGTTCTTTAAATGTTCCTCATCGTGCTTTCACTCATTCAATTGATTTGACTTCCAACCCGTGTACTGTTGTCCGCTGAACAGCTTCACTGGAGGACCCAGAGGTCAAGCTCTATGCAGAGACGTGTTATCATCAGCTAACATTGATTCATAATGAAAGCATGTCGCTGTTTAGCAACATTAATACCATGGTTGATTTGCTGCAGTATTTTTTCAACATAATCTGTGTCACATTGCTCAGCTTTTTAGCCTGAAGGAAGGTGGTGACAGCAAATTCCCAGAGCAGCTAATGTCAGCTTGTTTGGGATGGATTATACCAATCTCTCTGACAAGATCTCACCCTTGTCTGCATCATCTGCATCATCTGCATCCCAGGAGTCAATATATTCCTACCACCATGACACCAGCAGCATCACTTTCCATCCCACAGCTCTGTCCTACAATAATATTGGCCAAGTGGTCTCTTAATACAGGGCCAGAGCTGCATTAAACTGGCCTAGGAGCTAAATTGGTTCCTTCCAAAACAACATTCCTGTGATTCCACACACATAATGCTGCCAAGCGAGGGCAGCATGTGCATTGTCTGCTATTAAATACCTCTTGTGATGCCTGTGTTAATTATGTTTTGAACTGGGCGATGCTTTGGACAAGTCTCAGGTGTTTACTCAAGGCCACAGACATACAGAGATCTCCAGATAAACTCAATAACCTGCCCAGTAATTTGCCCCTTTGGCCCGCTTCTTGGTCCCTTTTGAATTAGGTGTGCCAGCGGTGTTGTTGTTGGCCAAAGACACAGAGAAGGTGTCCGTTTCATCAGGAAATGTAAGCTCGCTCTCCTTCTCTATCTACTCTCGTACACATTACACAGCTGCTTCCTCTAGTTTCTGGTGTGTGTGCAGTGGAGAGAGGGCCGCGGTGGATGAAATGTGTAGTAGGCATGTCGAGATTACTACAAAAAACTCATCACCACAGGAGTACACTGCAGAGAGAAATTTGTTAATTGAATAATTTTTGACTGATTACTTTTACTTTTTTAATATTGTGTTTACATTTGTAATAATTGTGAAAATGAAGGCCTTTAAACATAATAAGCCAAATGGTGAAGCAGAGTGTGTGCACCAGTTTAAGATACATTGTTTGTAGCTGACAAAGGGAGAATTTCAACATATCAGTATAATGCTAGTATTAATTTTAGCTTATTACCTGGAAAATAAAAGTTACATCACTTGAAATAAATTCAGTAAGTTTCCAGTCTGCTTTGACTTGTGTGTGTTCATATCATGAACCCTTCACCAAATCCCTCTTTTGCACGTCATCTTATGATGCAGTTTGATGTCGGATCAGTTATAAACAAGGGTGGAGAGCCGGACACTTTTCCTAAAAGCTATTAACAGTCACTGAACTCTGACACAGCAGCGGAAACACAGCGCAGGGAGGAGGGAACGAAACGCCACATGGAAAGAGGGCAGGACAGGGAGATATTAAAGATGAAAATTAAAAAAAGACTTGTGCCGTTTGGGTTTGAGCTGTCAGGGGTTGGGCTGTCGTCAATCAGAGAGCAGTGCTGTAGTCCATTTTATTGCACACCACCCATACTAATCAATACAGTGCAGGCATTCACACATAATCGAGAGCAAAAGACTGCGAATGGCTTGCCATAATGAAACCTCCTGAAACAAATTATTGTAAGCCACACGAGACTTTAACAACTGAGGGAATTTACTACTTTTATTTACTTATTTTATGTTCATGTTGTTATGTTTCTGGACATGCTGCATATCTTTTTGTTTTCGGGAAAATCTGCTCGATTATTGCTATTCAGTCATATAAAGTATGTCAAAATTGCTGCAAATTGAGGCATTGGAGTGTAAAACGTCAGAGTAGTTACTGCGACTGCAGGTTAATTGTCTGAAATGATTGGCTTAGAGCTGTGCATGTGACCCACGATCATGTCTTTAGTCGAATGCCTGTGCCCAACAAGTAGCATGGTTTGTAGCCTGGGCCCTGTCCTTGGTCACGGTGGCCGAGGGGTCATAGCATCTCATATTTGTGAAAATGAACGGCTGAGGTGAAAGTTCTGCCACAAAACTGTATTGTTATGTATCCTTGCAATTTTGAAGTGGATATATGGAAATCCTGGAGCTTTCTTAGTGGGTATAAAGTGGATAACTGCATCACATAGGAATGAGTTGGAGGGAGACGGAGTGAGAGAGAGGAAACAGCTGTGTGTATGTCTGAGCTGCATTTGTCTCTGTCCAAGAATAACACCATCAGCATGTCTGACAAATGCCGTACACGTTTCAAACAATCATCACTCCAGCTCTCTGCCAAACGCTTGCTGTCTGTGTCGACGTGTTTTCCGAACTGAAGCCTTCTAAACTGAACTGAAAACAGAGTTTAAAGTGTGGTGGATCTGTTGGTTGTCTTTATGTCTTCATGATGAATTCAGGTCAACGTCTGCTTTGTGTATATTTTTCAGTGCAAATGTCACCACCTTATGGTCTCGATTTTCCTCTAAATGTTCATAAGAGTAAGAAAAAAGACAAAAGCAAATAATCCAAAGCAAAAGTCTGGAGAAAAAAAATGAGAAACATACCAAGGCCCAACCCAGAATTCAAGAACAAGGCGCGAATACCTCCTACTGAGAACAAATTTCATCCACAGGAGAAGGACAGAAGAAAACTGGTGGCTTTGGTTTGTGTTGGTTATGTCACCTAATCCATTTTAGACTGATCTTTTTGGGATTTTCAAAAAATAAACGGAATAAGGAGTGAAAAGCAACATCTAAAAATGCTTATTTTGTAGTTGTGTCTTCATTAAAATCATACAGGAAGCTCAAATCTAACTTTTTATAACAAATTTGCTACAATGTCCAACTTGTGAGATGCAATTCTGTGTTGATCTTCAGTATTGGCAAAGATATTTCAGCTTTTACTCATTCATCATCACTAACATGAAACTATTTCCAGGTTAACAATGCCAACAGTATAAGGTGCAGTGCATAAAATCACAGACAGCAGGCCTCTGTGCATTATGATACTGTTTACATATACAGTATAATTTCTTATGGCCCTGTGTCCCCGCTCCGCCTCTGGATAAAAGGATGAGAAGAGTGGGAGGAGGAGAGAGATGAGGGCTTTGAAGTGGCTGCTTTGAAGAAGCATGACAGAACCAATTGATTCAGGTGATTGGGAGCTTTAGTAAAAGCCACTACTGTTGAAACAGTAAAAGAGTCTTAAATCATAAATGAGACACACAAGCAGCCCGACATGACCACACATTTTCATGTCATGCTTCTTTCTATTAGTTGGTATGTTCTGGCTCTGATTCCTTGAGTTGCACATGTGGAAATATAAAATCAGTACAGCTGACTGGCTATTTGTTCAACTGTTGGAAACAGTAGTGTAAATGGAAGAAATACAGTTTTTTAACACTTTTTACGCATAAGTGCATGCTTACAACTGTGTTTCTGTGTGTGTACTGAATGCTTGTGTCTAAGTCTGTGCTGCATGTGGATTGTGTACATCAATACACACACTGTAAGCTCTCCTTCTATCCCTACCGTACACAAGCGGGTTCAGTTTCCCTGCTTATCTTAATCTCTTTGGCATGATATACGTTTTGATTGGCTGCCACAAGCTATAATGTTGAACAGATTATAGATTAGATGATCCTGTTAAACTGCATTAAAACCCTATTCTCCATAACACCAGTCAACATATGGCTAAACATGTTACTGTACATACATGGAGAAAGAGAGAGCGTGAAAGACAGAAAGAGAGGGAAATGGTGAAAATGCCTCAAGCTCATGGAAATAAAAATCTGTTGGTACTTTAACTTGAAACAAATGTTCTTAAACTGAAAATTATACAGTACATCAATACTGGTCAATTATAGTTTATTGTTTAATAGACCTTAACGTGACAGCCTGAAAGTCTTGATATATGTCTACTGCCCTTGGGCTGATATAACTCAAAATATACACACATACACACACACCATCATGCAATCATGGCAGCTTAATGTATACCAACATGCTTAGCTATGTGTTGCTTTGTGTCATGGAAAATAAGGATTTAATGCAGTATAATAGGATCATCTTTATGTGCATGTAATCTGTAATCTATTAAAGAGTGCCCCGCTTCAAGCAATCAGATTGTGCATGAACTACAGCAATAACATCTTAGATCCCTTTGAGCATATTCACTCTTTAACTCAATGACTGAACAGATCTCATGAAATACTTAGGACCTTAAAAAAAAATAATAATAAAAAAAAAAAAAAAAAACAGCCCGAGAGATTTGAGCTCTCATAACTTTCACCAAGCTCTCTGACCTTAATCAGCTTGATAGAGCTACGGCTTGTTCACAATCATCATTAGGTCAGGTAACGCAGATTTGAAATCTTCGTAAACACTCTGACTCCTCAAACCTCATCCCAACAGTCAGCAGCCGTGGGCTCCTCTGAGCAGCTGCCTGGCAGTCCAGACGATTAAAATAATTGATGCACAAAGCAGGAGAAGGCTATAAGAAGAAGAGCGCAAAGTGTTTTCAGGTAGCCTGAAACATTACAGACTAATTACATCAGTCTGTAATGTAATTAAGAAATGGCAGTTAACAGGAACAGTGGAGGTCAAGCTGAGGTCTGGAAGACGGAGAAAACTTTCAGCTCGTTGGGTTACTTGAACAGCAGCGTTAATAACGTGCGTGCTGCAGTTTGTTCTTCAGAGGACATTCAGGGGTCTATCACTG